>NW_020797905.1:604861-606243 GCF_003369625.1 Aspergillus mulundensis | reverse complement strand
GTAAAGTTTAATTTAATTTTTTTAAACATGTTTTTTATATTAATAAAAAATAAAAAAGGCCTGCTTTTATATTTTTTTACTATTTTTACTAAAAGCTGGGTTATTAAACATATTACTTTGGTATAATTAAAAATAAAATATTAAAAATAGTTTATAAAGCCTAAAAAAACCTATAACTTATAAAATAATATTAATTTTAGTTAATTAGTAACAGTCCAGCTATAGTTTAAATTAATAAATATTTTTTTTTATTTAATAATAAAGCYTAAAAACTTTACCTTTTTTTTATAAAAACTATATTTTAATAATTTCGCATATAAATTATGCCTTTTTAATTAATTAAAAACTTTTTAAATATAGTGTACATGTTTCTCTTCTATTTCTAAAAAAATAAGAATATTATTAAAATAAATAATATAAAATTTATTAAGAATCCCGCTTATAGCTATATTTATATAGGATTAAAATATAGCTAGCGTATTTATTAAGTTAAAAAGTATAACTATATACTTATAGTAACTATAATAAGTCTAAAATACTATTTTTTATTTATTTTTTTTTTAATTTATATTTAATAATACGTGTTACGTAAATCTAGCTTGGTAAAATATTTTATATTTACTAATTAATTTATTAGCTTGTTAATACGCGGTAGTAGATAATAATTCTTGTTAGTTATTATATTTAATCCGTGATAGTTAATATAAAAATATAAAAATTTATTAGGTTTTTAAATAAAAAGTACCAGCGCTCCGGCACTGCTTTAAAATAATTTAATTTATTTTTTTTTAAATATTTTATTAAAATACTTTTTTAATATTTATAACTTATATTAAAAAAAATTATAAATAAAACCTTATAAAGGCTTCTTGCCCTTTTTTAATAAAATTTTATGCTTTATTTTATTAGTTAAAAGTTAAGTAGCTTTTTATTTAAAAAAAACTTTACTTTAGTAAATATATTAGGGTGGTAAAACCACCTTTATTTCCCCTTTAATTTTTTTTAGTTAATAAAATATTATAAGTACCAGTCCCTTGCGCATAATTTTTATAAACTTTTATAATATTTTAATTTTAATAAAAAGTATATAATTTTACTAGGTTTATTTTATTATAATAAGATAAAGGTTTAAATTTACTTTAATTATTTAGGGACATCCTAGGACTGCTTAATAGTTCTTATAAATAAAATTAATAATATAATACACTAAGTTAAATATTTTTATAACTTTTTTTAAATTATAAACCTAAGTATAAGCTTATAAACGCCTATAGCAAGAAATAAAGGTACTATTAATATATTAAACTAGCTATACTATATAGTTAGTATTTATTTTAATAYCTTGCTTTTATAAATATTAAATTAAAATAAAATTAATATTA
>NW_020797905.1:592257-595577 GCF_003369625.1 Aspergillus mulundensis | reverse complement strand
ATATTTTATATATATATATTAGTTTATAAAAAGTAAATTAAATAATTTATATATTTATTATTAAATAGCTTATATTTTTAAAATTTTTATGGCCTTTTATAAGGCTAACCACGATATATTACCTACTTAAGTTAATATATATATTAAAAGTAGGCTACCCTTAGCATAATTAAAAATTTATAAGTATTTTACTAGCGGCTACCAAGTAGTTATTAAGTAATAAATATATTTATTTTTTTTTAAATTTATTTATATTTTAAAATAAGCTTAAGCTCTGCCCTTTTATTAGCTAATTACTTTACCCGTGTATTTTTATCCTATGCTTTAATTTATATTTTTAGTTATTATAGCTTAAGCTCTTGCTTTTTAGTAATAAAATTTTAAAAAAGCTATATAATTAAAATAATATATTACAGGGGCCTAGCACTTGGTAAGCACTTAATAAATAATAAAAAATAGGGTATTATACTTATTATTTTATATACTAGGTGCTAAAAAAGGTGGTACTAATATAACTAATTTTGCCTTTTTTTTAAAAGCCTTACTTAATTTTAAGGCAGCCTTTTTAAACACCCCCTGTATTAATAAAGTGTTTAAGGCCTTAGTAAGCTAGTATTAATATTTTTATATTTTTTTTAACTAGTTAGCAAGTGCTTAATAAGTAGTTGCCTCTTAACCTTACTTACTTGCTAATTTTTTATATTTTTTAAATAATTATTTTTTATTTTTAAAGTATTATACCCATAATAAAGGCTATACTTTATAAAATTTTTATACTAAATAATATTATTTTTATTAAGTTTTATAAAGCTATAAATTTAACCTTATATAATTAGCAAGTGCTTAGTAATTACTAGGCAAGCACTTACTTTTTTAGGGCTTATATTAATATAAGCCACTTACCTAAAGCATAAAACTTTTAATAAAACTACTTAACTATATTAGTATAAGTATATAATAAGTTAAAGTACTTTAGCTTAATTTTTAAGCAGGCCTTATTTAGGCCTACTTTAATAACCTAGTTTTTTTTTTACACGGCCTAGTTATAAACTATCTTACTTTTATATTTTATAAAAAAATTAGCAAGTGCTAAATAAGTAGTTAATAAGCGCTTGGCAAGCGCTTAGTAGCTTATTAATTAAGTAATTAATTAAATTATTATAGTTTTTTTTAAACTTATACCTTGGTAAGCTTATTATTTAATTTTATAAGCCGCTCCTATAGGCCTAAATATTAATAGCCTTAAAAATATTATACTAGAAATATATATAGTAAAAAATAAGAATTTACTTAAGTTACTATATAATATTATGCTTTTTTAAATTAATATTATAAAAATACTAGTTAAAATCTAAGTAATTAATAAGTACTTAAAAAATGCTTTATAAGTGCTAACTTATATATTACTTGCTATTTATATTTATAACTAAATTATAAATTCTAGAGTTATAAAGGTGGTTAAATAAAACTAGCTTTTTTATTATTTTTTAAATTAGGGTAAAAGCTTATTTAAATAATAAATAATACCCCTTGATTATTTCTAGGCTAGTAAAAACATGTAAAAGGGTAATAATTATAAGTAAAGTAAGTAGTTAGCAAGCGCTTGTTAAGTACTTATTAAGTAGTTAAAACTTACTTTTATACTAGTTTATAAAAAATATAATAAATAAAACCTTATTTATTTTCTTACCCTGGATTTGCTTATAAAATATATTAACCTTAAATAAGCGTAGCTTAAAAAGCAAGCATATGCTATTTAAGTATTTATAAAAAATTATAGTATTTTAAGTATTATAAAAATATTTTTAAATATATTTTTAGGTAGTTAGTAAGTACTTGCCAAGTAGCTACTAAGTACTTATATTAACTTTTTTATTAACTTTATATAGGTAAATTAGGCTATTAATATCCTACCCCTAGGGATAAAATAATAAGCACTATTTTTAAAAAATTATAATAACTTTATTTTTATTATTAAGACTTAAATAAAGTTTAGTAAGTATAAAAACCCTATTTTTTTAGTAATAAGCCTTAAGTTAAGGGTTATAAAAAAATTAGCCTAGGTAAGGGCAAGTACTTAGCAAGTAGTTAATAAGTACTAGGCAAGTACTTATTAATTATTTATACTAAATTATTTATTTATTTTATTAGCTAATTTAGGTTTTTTATAATCTTCTCCAGGGTCTTTGCTAGGGCAGGCAGAGAATATTTATATATATTATATAAGCTAAAAACCATATATAAATATTACTTAAAATTTATAAGTATAAAGGTAAAAAAGCAAACTTTGCATGGTAAAATTTTTATTTTACTAAAGCCTTAAAAATAATCCTTGCCTGCTAGTAATTAATAATTACTTACTAAGTAATAACTAAGTATTATATAAATACTTATTATAAAAATCCCTTTAGGATTATAAAGGCTTAATAACCCTATACTTTTTTTATAAAGGCTCCTTATCCTTATTAAAAAGGTACTTTAAAAGCTTTAAATTAAAAAATATTATAGTAATATTTTATTAAAAGTGCTTTATTTAAAAAGCCCCTATATTATTAACATAGGTAATATAAAAGGTAAAGCTATTATTTATATTTTAACTTATTAATAAGTAATTACTAAGTAGCTAGCAAGCACTTATTATTTACTATTTTTAGTAAAATACTAGCTTGCAGCTTAAAAGGGGCTTAAGGCATATATTTTATTTATTAAAAAGTTAAACCTTTATATAATAGTAGCTAGTTATTATTAATAAATAATAGGTAAGTAATTATTAAGTAATTACCAAGTGCCTAGTAAGTAATAACTTACCTTTTAATATTTTATTTATTTAGATTTTTTTTTATATTAGGTATAAACTACTTATACTATATAATTTATTTTTATATTTTATTAATAATATAAATATAATAATAATACCTTAGCCTAGGGTTTAAATACTTGCAGGTATTTACTTTAAAGTATAAATAATTAATTTTATAGTAGTAAGTATTAAAAAAAAATAAAAAATTATTTAACTAGGCTTGCTTTCTTTAAATTAATACTTTGTATATTAAATCTAGGCTAAATAATTAGTTACTACTTAACAAGCGCTTTACTAGTAATTAATAAGCACTTATACCTTTAACTAGTTTTACTAGTTTTTTTTTTAATTAGCCGCCTGTGGGCATAATATAGGTATATTTATTAATATATAACTAGGGATACTTTAAAAAATTATTAATATATTTAATTTTTAATAACCTTAAAGCGCGGTCACGTTTCCTGGTGTTTATTAAAAATATATAATTATTTTATTTATATATTAAATTAGCAAGTACTTT